>NW_028168628.1:0-16486 GCF_964237585.1 Gallinula chloropus | reverse complement strand
CTGTACCCCCCAAACCCCCTCTGTGTCTTCCCAAATCCCCTCTGTGTCCCCCCAAATCCCCTCTGTACCCCCCAAACTCCCTCTCTGCCCCCCCCAAACCCCCTTTATACCCCCCCAAACCCCCTTTATACCCCCCCAATCTCCTCTGTGCTCTCCCCAATCCCCTCTGTACCCCCCAGACCCCCTCTGTACCCCCCAACCCTGCTTTATACCCCCCCAATCCTCCTCTGTACCCCCCAAATCCCCCCTGTGCCCCCCCAAATCCCCTGTGTGCTCCCCCAAACTCCCTCTGTGCCCCCCAAAATCCCCCTCTATACCCCCCAAACCCCCTTTATACCCCCTCAAACCCCCTTTATACCCCCCCAAATCCCCTCTGTGCCCCCCCAAACCCCCTTTATACCCCCCCCAAATCCCCTCTGTGCCCCCCCAAACCCCCTTTATACCCCCCCAAATCCCCTCTGTGCCCCCCCAAATCCCCTTTATACCCCTCCAAACCCCCTCTGTACCCCCCAAACCTCCTTTATACCCCCCCAAACCCCCTCTATACCCCCCCCACATAATTAGAGAGGCTTAATTAGAGGTGCTGGGTGGTCTCAGAGCTCATTATGGGATGTCATTTTGGGGGGTACCCCCTTTTAACCCCCCCTCTTTTCCTTCTTCCCCACAGCCCACAGCCCCATCCCGCAGCTCCACGTGAGACCCCCCCCCCTCAAAACAACCCCCCCCCTTAAACCCCCTCCCCTTTTAACCAAAAGGGGGGGTGTGTGACCCCCAAAACCACCTCCCCCACCCCCCAAAACCCCCCCAAAACCCCCCCAAAAAATGGCTGACCCCATCATGGATCTGTTTGACGACCCCAACCTCTTCACCCTGGACCCCTTAACCGACGACACCTTCACCCCCCCCACCCCCCACCCACCCCCCCCAGACCCTATTGAAGAAGCTTTGAGCTTATCAGGGGCTTTAGACCCCCCCCAAACTTCCACCCCACCTCAAGAAACCCCCCCAGACGACCCCCCCCCTTCCCAACCCCCCCCTGAAGCCCCCCCAAACCCTCCCCCCCAAATCCCACCCCCCCAGAACAAGAGGTGCTGAGCCAAGGGAACCCCTTCATGGGGGTCACCTCCTCTTTGCCCCCCACCCCTTCCTCTTCCTCCTCAACTGGGGTCCCCCCACCCCCTAAAATCGTCATCCTCAAAGCCCCCCCCCCGGGGGGGACCCCCCAAACTTCCCCTCTCCCCCCTCAAATAGGAGGGGGGACCCCAAATGGGGGAGGGGGGGGGAAAGTCACCTTTGCCAAGGTCTTAACCACTGGGACCCCCCCCAATTACGCCCTGGGGTCTCCATAGTGACCAGTGGTGGGGGGGGGGGAGGGGGGCTGCCCACGTTTTGGGGGGGAAAATCACCACCCCCCCCACTGGAAATGGGGGGTCCTGGAGCTGCACCCGCTGGAACCGCCACCCTCCATCGACTGGTTCAGCCTGGCAGACCAGTCAAGCAACTGGTTTTGCAACCGGTGAAGGCTGGGGGGACTGGGACCCCCCTGAAACCCGCCGTCACCCTCACCTCCGCCCCTGGGCAGGTAAGGGGGGGGGTCTTGGGGGGTCTTGGGGGGTTTGGGGGGTCTTGGGGGGTTGGGGGGGTCTTGGGGTGGGTTTTGGGGGTCCTGGAGGGGTTGGGGGGGGTCCTGGGGGTGGAGGGTGGGGTTTGGGGTGGTTATGGGGGGTCCTGGGGGTGGAGGGTGGAGTTTGGGAGGGTTATAGGGGGGTTGGGGGGGCCTTAGGGTGGTTTTGGGGTGGTCATAGGGGGTCCTGGAGAGGTTTTGGGGGTCCTGGGGGTGGAGGGTGGGGCTTGGGGGGGTCTTAGGGTGGTTTTGGGGGGGTCATGGGGGGTCCTGGAGAGGTTTTGGGGGGTCCTGGAGGTGGAGGGTGGGGTTTGGGGTGGTTATGGGGGGTCCTGGAGGGGTTTTGGGGGGTCCTGGAGGTGGAGGATGGGGTTTGGGGAGGTCATGGGGGTTCCTGGAGGGGTTTTGGGGGGTCCTGGAGGTGGAAGGGGGGTTTGGGGGGGGTCTTAGGGTGGGTTTGGGGAGATCATGGGGGTTCCTGGAGGGGTTTTGGGGGGTCCTGGGGTTGGAGGGGGGGGGGTTGGGGAGGTCATAGGGGGATTGGGAGGGTCTTAGAGTGGTTTTGGGGGGGTTTTGGGGGGTCCTGGGGGTGGAGGTTGGGGTTTGGGGGGGGTCTTAATGTGGTTTTGGGGGGGTTATGGGGGGGTTTTGGGGGGTCCTGGGAGTGGAGGGTGGAGTTTGGGGTGGTTATGGGGGGTCCTGGAGGGGTTTTGGGGGGTCCTGGGGGTGGAGGGTGGGGTTTAGGGTGGTTTTGGGGGGGTTGGGGGGGGGGGTTGGGGGGTCCTGGAGGTGGAGGGTGGGGTTTGGGGGTGTCATGGGGGTGGAGGGTGGGGTTTGGGGTGGTTATGGAGGGGTTTGGGGGGTCCTGAGGGTAGAGAGGGGGGTTGGGGGGTTCTTAGAGTGTTTTTGGGGTGGTCACGGGGGGTCCTGTAGGGGGTTTTGGGGGGTCCTGGGGGTGGAGGAGGGGGTTTGGGGTGGTTTTGGGGGGGTTTTGGGGGGTCCTGGGGGTGGAGGGTGGGGTTTGGGGTGGTTTTGGGGGGGTTATGGGGGGGGGTTTGGGGGGTCCTGGGGGTGGAGAGTGGGGTTTGGGGTGGTTTTGGGGGGTCCTGGAGGGGTTTTGGGGGTCCTGGGGGTGGAGGGTGGGGTTTGGGGTGGTTTTGGGGGGGTTATGGGGGGCTTTGGGGGGGGTCCTGGGGGTGGAGGGTGGGGGTTTGGGAGGGTCCTTGAGGGGTTTTGGGGGGTCCTGGGGGTAGAGAGGGTGGTTTTGGGGGTCTTGGGGTGCAGGGTGGGGTTTGGAGGGGTCATGGGGGTTCTGGAGGTGGAGGGTGGAGTTTGGGGGGGTCATAGGGGGCTTGGGGGTGTCTTAGTGTGGTTTGGGGGGGGTCATGGGGGGTTATGGGAGGCTTTGGGGGGGTTCTGGAGGTGGAGGGTGGGGTTTGGGGAGGTCATAGGGGGGTTGGGGGGGTCTTAGGGTGGTTTTGGGGGGGTTATGGGGGGGGGTTGGGGGTCCTGGGGGTGGAGGGTGAGGTTTGGGGGGGGTCCTGGGGGTAGAGAGGGGGATTAGGGGGGTCATAGGGTGGTTTTGGGGGGGTCCTGGGGGTGGAGGGTTGGGTTTTGGGGGGTCCTGGAGGGGTTTTGGGGGGTCCTGGGGGTGGAGGTTGGGTTTTGGGAGGGTCCTGGAGGGGTTTTGGGGGGTCCTGGGGGTAGAGAGTGGGGTTTGGGGGGGTCATGGGGGGTCCTGGGGGTGGAGAGTGGGGTTTGGGGGGGGGTTGGGGGGCTCTTAGGGTGGTTTTGGGGGGTCATGGAGGGTCCTGGAGGGGGTTTTGGGGGGTCTTGGAGGTGGAGGGTGGGGTTTGGGGGGGGTCCTGGGGGTAGAGAGGGGGGATTAGGGGGGTCATAGGGTGGTTTTGGGGGGGTCCTGGGGGTGGAGGGTGGGGTTTGGGGGGGTCATGGGGGGTCCTGGGGGTAGAGGATGGGGGTTGGGGGGGTCTTATTTGGGGGGGTAATAGGGGGTCCTGGAGGGGTTTTGGGGGGTCCTGGGGGTGGAGGGTGGGGTTTAGGGGGGTAATGGGGCGGATTGGGGGAGTCCTGGGGCTGTAGGGTGGGGTTTGGGGGGGGTCTTAGGGTGGTTTTGGGAGGGGCATGGGGGGTCCTTGAGGGGTTTTGGGGGGTCCTGGGGGTGGAGGGTGGGGTTTGGGGGATCCTGGGGGTAGAGAGGGGGGATTAGGGGGGTCATAGGGTGGTTTTGGGGGGTCCTGGGGTTATAGGGTGGGGTTTGGGGGGGTCATGTGGGGTCCTGGGGGTGATGGGTGGCTTTTGGGGTGTCCTGCACTTCCAGGTGTCTTTTGGGGGGGGGTCCTGAGACCCCAACTCCCCCCCCCCCCCCTCTAACCCCCTCCCCCTTTTCCTCAGGGCGACTCGAAACGCATCACCCTGGTCCTCCAACAACCCCCTCCCAGCACCCCCACCCCCCTACCTGGTGGCAACCCCCCCACTTCCTCTTCCTCTTCCTCTTCCTCCTCCACTTCCTCTTCCTCTTCCTCTTCCTCCCAGCCCCCCCGGCACCTGGTGCTGGGCAGCCTCCCCGGGAAGCTCTTCCTCCAGGGCACCCACCTGCTGGGAGCAGCCAAAGGGTTGTCAGGTCAACCCACAGCCAAAGTGGTCACCATCCAGCTCCAGGTCCAACAACACCCCCCCAACCCCCACCCACCCCCCCAACACCCCCAAAACCCACCCCCACACCCCCCCACGGGGGTGACAGGCGGGGGGCAGAAGCTCCAGCTGCTCCAGCAACCGGCGGCGGGCGGCGGCGGCGGCGCGGCGCTGGGGGTGGCGGCGGCGGCCACCGCGCTGCCCCACAGGGTGACGGTGCCGGTGAAGGTGGTGCTGCAGCCACAGGTGAGGGGGGGGGGGCTGCAGGTGGTCTTGGGGAACCCCAGGTCCAGTTTGGCCCAGTTAGCCCACTCTTGGTGTTCTCCAATCCCAGTTTGGCCCAGTTAGCCCACCCTTGGTGTCTCCCAGGCCCAGTTCACCCCAGTTACCCCACCCTTGGTGTTCTCCAAACCCAGTTATCCCATCCTTGGTGTTCCCTAGTCTCAGTTCACCCCCAGTTTCCCCACCCTTGGTGTCCCCCAGGCCCAGTTTGGCCCAGTTAGCCCACCCTTGGTGTTCCCCAATCCCAGTTGACCCCAGTTATCCCACCCTTGGTGTCCCCCAGTCCCAGTTGACCCCACCCTTAGTGTCCCCCAGGCCCAGTTTCGTCCACCCTTGGTGTTCCCCAGTCCCAGTTATCCCACCCTTAGTGTCCCCCAGGCCCAGTAACCCCCAGTTACCCCACTCTTGGTGTTCTCCAATCCCAGTTGATCCCAGTTATCCCCACCCTTGGTGTCCCCCAGTCCCAGTTTCCACCACCCTTAGTGTCTCCCAGTCCCAGTTGATCCCAGTTACCCCACTCTTGGTGTTCTCCAATCCCAGTTATCCCCACCCTTGGTGTCTCCCAGTCCCAGTTCACCCCAGTTACCCCACCTTTGGTGTCACCAAGGCCCAGTTGATCCCAGTTAGCCCACCCTTGGTGTCACCCAGGCCCAGTTGTCCCCACCCTTGGTGTCCCCCAGTCCCAGTTGATCCCAGTTACCCCACCCTTGGTGTTACCCAGTCCCACTTCATCCCAGTTATCCCACCCTTGATATCCCCCAATCCCAGTTTCACCCACCCTTGGTGTTCCCCAGTCCCAGTTATCCCACCCTTAGTGTCCCCCAATCCCAGTTGATCCCAGTTAGCCCACCCTTGGTGTCCCCCAGTCCCAGTTATCCCACCCTTAGTGTCCACCGGTCCCAGTAACCCCCAGTTGACCCCACTTTTAGTGTTCCCCAATCCCAATTGCCCCCACCCTTGATATCCCCCAGTCCCAGTTTCCCCCACCCTTGGTGTCCCCCAGTCCCAGTTGATCCCAGTTACCCCACCTTTGGTGTCCCCCAGGCCCAGTTTCCCCCACTCTTGGTGTCCCCCAGTCCCAGTTGATCCCACCCTTGGTGTTCCCTAGTCTCAGTTCACCCCCAGTTTCCCCACCCTTGATGTCCCCCAGTCCCAGTAACCCCCAGTTACCCCCACCCTTAGTGTCCCCCAGTCCCAGTTGATCCCAGTTATCCCACCCTTGATGTCCCCCAGTCCCAGTTCACCCCAGTTACCCCACCCTTGATGTCCCCCAGTCCCAGTTCACCCCAGTTACCCCACCCTTGATGTCCCCAAATCCCAGTTACCCCCACCCTTGACGTCCCCTACTCCCAGTTCACCCCAGTTACCCCCACCCTCGACATCCTCCACTCCCAGTAGCCCCCAGTTACCCCACTCTTGATGTTCTCCAATCCCAGTTACCCCCACACTTAGTGTCCCCCAGTCCCAGTTTCCCCCACCCTTGGTGTCCCCCAATCCCAATTCACACCAGTTACCCCACCCTTGATGTCCTCCACTCCCAGTTCACCCCAGTTACCCCACCCTCATCATCCCCCACTCCCAGTTCACCCCAGTTACCCCACCCTCATCATCCCCCACTCCCAGTTCACCCCAGTTACCCCACCCTCCACATCCCCCACTCCCAATTCACCCCAGTTAGCGCACCCTCAAAATCCCCCAATCCCAGTAACCCCCAGTTACCCCACCCTCATCACCCCCCACTCCCAGTTACCCCCAGTTACCCCACCCTTGACGTCCCCCAATCCCAGTTCTCCCCAGTTACCCCACCCTCATCATCCCCCACTCCCAGTTCACCCCAGTTACCCCACCCTCCACATCCCCCACTCCAAATTCACCCCAGTTAGCGCACCCTCAACATCCCCCAATCCCAGTAACCCCCAGTTACCCCACCCTTGACGTCCCCCAATCCCAGTTCTCCCCAGTTACCCCACCCTCATCATCCCCCACTCCCAGTTCACCCCAGTTACCCCACCCTCCACATCCCCCAATCCCAATTCACCCCAGTTCCCCCACCCTTGATGTCCCCCACTCCCAGTTACCCCCCTTCCACATCCCCCCACTCCCAGTTACCCCCAGTTACCCCACCCTTGGTGTCCCCCAATCCCAGTTACCCCCAGTTACCCCACCCTCCACATCCCCCACTCCCAGTTCACCCCAGTTACCCCACCCTCCACATCCCCCAATCCCAGTTGACCCCAGTTACCCCCCCCTTAATATCCCCCAGTCCCAGTAACCCCCAGTTACCCCACTCTTGGTGTCCCCCACTCCCAGTTCACCCCAGTTACCCCACCCTTGATGTCACCAAATCCCAGTTACCCCCACCCTTGACGTCCCCTACTCCCAGTTACCCCAGTTACCTCCACCCTCGACATCCTCCACTCCCAGTAGCCCCCAGTTACCCCACTCTTGATGTTCTCCAATCCCAGTTACCCCCACACTTAGTGTCCCCCAGTCCCAGTTTCCCCCACCCTTGGTGTCCCCCAATCCCAATTCACACCAGTTACCCCACCCTTGATGTCCTCCACTCCCAGTTCACCCCAGTTACCCCACCCTCATCATCCCCCACTCCCAGTTCACCCCAGTTACCCCACCCTCATCATCCCCCACTCCCAGTTCACCCCAGTTACCCCACCCTCCACATCCCCCACTCCCAATTCACCCCAGTTAGCGCACCCTCAACATCCCCCAATCCCAGTAACCCCCAGTTACCCCACCCTCATCACCCCCCACTCCCAGTTACCCCCAGTTACCCCACTCTCCACATCCCCCAATCCCAGTTGATCCAAGTTACCCCATCCCCACTCCCAGTTCACCCCAGTTACCCCACCCTTGATGTCCCCAAATCCCAGTTACCCCCACCCTTGGTGTCCCCCACTCCCAGTTCACCCCAGTTACCCCACCCTTGGTGTCCCCAAATCCCAGTTACCCCCACCCTTGGTGTCCCCCACTCCCAGTTCACCCCAGTTACCCCACCGTTGATGTCCCCAAATCCCAGTTACCCCCACCCTTGGTGTCCCCCACTCCCAGTTCACCCCAGTTACCCCACCCTTGATGTCCCCAAATCCCAGTTACCCCCACCCTTGGTGTCCCCCACTCCCAGTTCTCCCCAGTTACCCCACCCTTGATGTCCCCCAGTCCCAGTTCACCCCAGTTACCCCACCCTCATCACCCCCCACTCCCAGTTACCCCACCCTCATCACCCCCCACTCCCAGTTCACCCCAGTTACCCCACCCTCATCACCCCCCACTCCCAGTTACCCCCAGTTACCCCACCCTCAACATCCCCCACTCCCAATTCACCCCAGTTACCCCCCCCATCAGCCCCCACTCCCAGTTACCCCCAGTTACCCCACCCTCAACATCCCCCAATCCCAGTAGCCCCCAGTTACCCCACTCTTGATGTTCTCCAATCCCAGTTTCCCCCACCCTTAGTATCTCCCACTCCCAGTTCACCCCAGTTACCCCACCCTCATCACCCCCCACTCCCAGTTCACCCCAGTTACCCCACCCTCATCACCCCCCACTCCCAGTTCACCCCAGTTACCCCACCCTTGACGTCCCCCAATCCCAGTTCTCCCCAGTTACCCCACCCTCATCATCCCCCACTCCCAGTTCACCCCAGTTACCCCACCCTCCACATCCCCCACTCCCAATTCACCCCAGTTAGCGCACCCTCAACATCCCCCAATCCCAGTAACCCCCAGTTACCCCACCCTCATCACCCCCCACTCCCAGTTACCCCCAGTTACCCCACTCTCCACATCCCCCAATCCCAGTTGATCCAAGTTACCCCATCCCCACTCCCAGTTCACCCCAGTTACCCCACCCTTGATGTCCCCAAATCCCAGTTACCCCCACCCTTGGTGTCCCCCACTCCCAGTTCACCCCAGTTACCCCACCCTTGATGTCCCCAAATCCCAGTTACCCCCACCCTTGGTGTCCCCCACTCCCAGTTCACCCCAGTTACCCCACCCTTGGTGTTACCCAGTCCCAGTTCACCCCAGTTAGCCCCACCCTTGGTGTCCCCCAGTCCCAGTTACCCCCACCCTTGGTGTCCCCCACTCCCAGTTCACCCCAGTTACCCCACCCTCCACATCCCCCAATCCCAGTTCACCCCAGTTACCCCACCCTCGATGTCCCCCAATCCCAGTTACCCCCACCCTTAGTGTCCCCCAGTCCCAGTTCACCCCAGTTACCCCACCCTCTACATCCCCCACTCCCAATTCACCCCAGTTACCCCACCCTTGATGTCCCCCACTCCCAGTTACCCCCCTTCCACATCCCCCACTCCCAGTTCACCCCAGTTACCCCACCCTTGGTGTCCCCCAATCCCAGTTACCCCCAGTTACCCCACCCTCATCACCCCCCACTCCCAGTTACCCCCAGTTACCCCACCCTCCACATCCCCCACTCCCAGTTGACCCCAGTTACCCCATCCCCACTCCCAGTTCACCCCAGTTACTCCACCCTTGGTGTCCCCTAGTCCCAGTTCCCCCCCCCTCCTCACCCCCCACTCCCAGTTCCCCCCAGTTACCCCACCCTCAATGTCCTGGAATCCCAGTTATCCCCCCCCTTGGTGTCCCCCACTCCCAGTTACCCCCACCCTCAGTGTCCCCCACTCCCAGTTCACCCCAGTTACCCCCACCCTCAGTGTCCCCCACTCCCAGTTCACCCCAGTTACCCCACCCTTGATGTCCCCCAGTCCCAGTTCACCCCAGTTACCCCACCCTCAATGTCCTGGAATCCCAGTTACCCCACCCTTGGTGTCCCCCACTCCCAGTTACCCCACCCTTGGTGTCCCCCAGTCCCAGTTTCGCCCACCCTTGGTGTCCCCCACTCCCAATTCCCCCCAGTTCCCCCCCCTCCTCACCCCCCACTCCCAGTTCCCCCCAGTTCCCCCCACTAACCCCCCCTTTTCCCCCCCCTCTCCCCAGGCCGGCTCCTCACCCGGCGCCTCCGGCGGCCTCTCGGTGGTGAAAGTCCTGAGCGCCAACGAAGTGACCACCACCTTGACCACTCCCCCTCCCAGTACCACCAGTCCCACCAGTCCCACCAGTATCCCCCAGCGGCTGGTGGGCGTCATGGCGGCGTCGGACCCGCGGCGCCTGGAGCACCAGAAGAAGCAGGAGAAGGCCAATCGCATCGTGGCGGAGGCCATCGCGCGGGCGCGGGCGCGCGGCGAGCAGAACATCCCCCGCGTCCTCAACCAGGACGAGCTGCCCAGCCTGCGGCCCGAGGAGGAAGCGCCCGACAGGAAGCAGCAGCGGCGGCGCCGCGGAGGAGGAGGAAGTGGAAGTGGAGGAGGAGGAAGTGGAGGAGGAAGTGCGGCGGCGGCGGCGCCACAGAGGAGGGGGAAGGGGCAAGGAGCCGGCAGGAGTAAAGGGAGGGGAAAGGGGAGGTGAGGAAGGGGAGAGGGGGCTTCGTCTTCATCATCATCGTCATCAGGACCCTTTGGCCTTCATCTTCCCAACCCCATCATCTTCATCATCCTCCCACCCTGGACCTTCCTCATCCTCCCACCCTTGACCTTCATCATCCTCCCACCTTGACCTTCATCATCCTCCCACCCTTCACCTTCATCATCCTCCCACCCTTGACCTTCATCATCCTCCCACCCTTGACCTTCATCATCCTCCCACCCTTGAACTTCATCATCATCTTCAACCCTTGACCTTCATCATCATCTTCAACCCTTGACCTTCATCATCATCTCACCCTTGACCTTCATCATCATCTTCAACCCTTGACCTTCATCATCCTCCCACCCTTGGCCTTCATCATCCTCCCACCCTGGACCTTCATCATCCTCCCAACCCCTTGACCTTCATCATCTTCCCAACCCCATCATCTTCATCATTCTCCCACCCTTGACCTTCATCATTCTCCCACCCTTGACCTTCATCATCCTCCCACCCTTGACCTTCATTCTCCAACCCTTGACCTTCATCATCCTCCCACCCTGGACCTTCATCAACCTCCCACCCTTGACCTTCATCATCATCCCAACCCCATCATCTTCATCATTCTCCCACCCTTGACCTTCATCATCATCTTCAACCCTGGACCTTCATCGTCCTCCCACCTTGACCTTCATCATCCTCCCACCCTGGACCTTCATCGTCCTCCCACTCTGGACCTTCATCATCATCCCACTCTGGACCTTCATCTTCCCACTCTTGACCTTCATCATCCTCCCACCTTGACCTTTATCATCCTCCCACCCTTGGCCTTCATCATCCTCCCACCCTGGACCTTCATCATCCTCCCAACCCCTTGACCTTCATCATCTTCCCAACCCCATCATCTTCATCATTCTCCCACCCTTGACCTTCATCATCCTCCCACCCTTGACCTTCATTCTCCAACCCTTGACCTTCATCATGACCTTCATCATCCTCCCACCCTGGACCTTCATCATCCTCCCACTCTGGACCTTCATCATCCTCCCACCCTGGACTTTCATCGTCTTCAACCCTTGACCTTCATCATCCTCCCACCCTGGACCTTCATCTTCATCATCCTCCCACCCTGGACCTTCATCTTCATCATCCTCCCACCCTGGACTTTCATCATCCCACCCTTGGCCTTCATCATCCTCCCACCTTGACCTTCATCATCCTCCCACCTTGACCTTCATCATCCTCCCACTCTGGACCTTCATCATCTTCCCACTCTGGACCTTCATCATCTTCCCACCCTTGACCTTCATCCTCCCACCCCTGACCTTCATCATCCTCCCACCCCTGACCTTCATCATCCTCCCACCCTTGACCTTCCTCATCCACCCTTGACCTTCATCTTCATCATTCTCCCACCCTTGACCTTCATCATCATCCCACTCTGGACCTTCATCTGCCCGCTCTTGACCTTCCTCATCCACCCTTGACCTTCATCATCCCACCCCTGACCTTCATCATCCTCCCACCCTGGACCTTCATCATCCTCCCACCCTGGACCTTCATCATCCTCCCACCCTTGACCATCATCATCATCATCAACCCTTGACCTTCATCATCCTCCCACCCTTGGCCTTCATCATCCTCCCACCCTGGGCCTTCATCATCTTCCCAACCCCATCATCTTCATCATCCTCCCACCCTTGACCTTCATTCTCCCACCCCTGAGTTTCATTGTCTTCAACCCCTGACCTTCATCATCCTCCCACCCTTGACCTTCATCATCCTCCCACCCTGGACCTTCATCATCCTCCCAACCCCGTCACCTTCATCATCTTCAACCCTTGACCTTCATCATCCTCCCACCCTTCCCCCCTCCCCACCCCCTCAACCCCTCCCCCACTCCAACCCTCCCCCACCCCCTCAGCCGCTCCCCCCACCCCTCCCCCACCCCTCCCCCACCCCTTCAGCCCCTCCCCCACCCTGCCCCCACTAACCCCTCCCCCACTCTCTCAGCCCCACCCCCTCAGCCCCTCCCCCACCCTCTCAGTCCCCACCCCGCCCCTCCCCCACCCCCTCACCCCCTCCCCCGCCCCCCAGCCCCTCCCCCACCCCCTCAGCCACTCCCCCGCCCCCCAGCCCCTCCCCCGCCCCCTCACCCCCGCCCCCTCAGCCCCTCCCCCGCCCCCTCAGCCCCTCCCCCGCCCCCTCAGCCCCTCCCCCCCCAGCCCCTCCCCCTCAGCCCCTCCCCCGCCCCCTCAGCCCCTCCCCCGCCCCCCTGCCCCACCCCACCCCCCAGCCCCTCCCCCACCCCCCAGCCCCTCCCCCACCCCCCCAGCCCCCCAGCCCCTCCCCCGCCCCCCAGCCCCTCCCCCACTAACCGCTGTGCCCCCAGCACGATCACGCCGGTGGTGGGGAAGAAGCGGAAGCGGAACGCCTCCTCCGACACCTCGGACGCGGAAGCGCTGCCCGCGCCCGCCCCCCGCGACCACGACGACACCGCCGTGCAGGTAGGGGCAGCCCGGCCTTCATCACCTTCAGCTCTCCTTCCTCCTCATCATCTTCCTCTTCCTCACCTTCAGCTCTGCTTCTCCTCATCCTCCTCACCTTCAGCTCTCCTTCCTCCTCATCCTCCTCCTCCTCACCTTCAGCTCTGCTTCCTTCCTCCTCCTCCTACTCACCTTCAGCTCTGCTTCCTTCCTCCTCATCTTCCTCACCTTCAGCTCTCCTTCCTTCCTCCTCATCTTCCTCTTCCTCACCTTCAGCTCTCCTTCCTCATCCTCATCCTCCTCACCTTCAGCTCTGCTTCCTCCTCATCCTCCTCCTCACCTTCAGCTCTGCTTCCTTCCTCCTCATCTCCTCATCTTCCTCATCTTCAGCTCTCCTCATCTTCCTCGTCTTCATCTCTTCTCCTCATCTTCCTCATCTCCTCATCTTCCTCATCTTCATCTCCTCATCTTCCTCATCTTCATCTCTCCTCATCTTCCTCATCTTCATCTCTCCTCATCTTCCTCATCTTCATCTCATCTCATCTTCCTCATCTTCATCTCCTCATCTTCCTCATCTTCATCTCTTCTCATCTTCCTCATCTTCATCTCTTCTCATCTTCCTCATCTTCATCTCTTCTCCTCATCTTCCTCATCTCTTCATCTTCCTCACCTTCAGCTCTTCCTTCCTTCCTCGTCATCTTCCTCACCTTCAGCTCTGCTTCTCCTCATCTTCCTCACCAGCAGCTCTGCTTCCTTCCTCCTCCTCATCCTCCTCACCTTCAGCTCTCCTTCCTTCCTCCTCATCTCCCTCCTCCTCACCAGCAGCTCTGCTTCCTTCCTCCTCCTCATCCTCCTCCCCTTCAGCTCTGCTTCCTTCCTCCTCATCATCCTCCTCGCCGTCAGCTCTGCTTCCTTCCTCCTCCTCATCCTCCTCTCCCTCACCAGCAGCTCTGCTTCCTTCCTCCTTCTCATCTTCCTCACCTTCAGCTCTGCTTCTCCTCATCTTCCTCACCTTCAGCTCTTCATTCCTTTCTCCTCTTCTTCCTCACCTTCAGCTCTCCTCATCTTCCTCACCTTCAGCTCTTCCTTCCTCCTCATCTTCCTCACCTTCAGCTCTCCTCATCTCTCCCCTTCCTCCCCTTCCTGCCTCCCCCTCTCCTCCTCCTCTTCCTCCTCCTCTTCCTCCTCCTCTTCTCCTCCTCTTCCTCCTCCTCTTCCTCCCCCTCTCCTCCTCTTCCTCCCCTTCCTCCCTCCCCTTCCTCCCCTTCCTCCCTCCCCTTCCTCCCCTTCCTCCCTCCCCCTCTCCTCCTCCTCTTCCTCCTCCTCTTCCTCCTCCTCTTCTCTTGCTCTTCCTTCTCCTCTTCCTCCCCCTCTCCTCCTCTTCCTCCCCTTCCTCCCTCCCCCTCTCCCTCCCCTTCCTCCCTCCTCTTCCCCCACCTCTCCTCCCTCCTCTTCCCCCACCTCTCCTCCCCCTCTTCCTCCCCCTCTCCTCCCCCTCTTCCTCCCCCTCTCCTCCCCCTCTTCCTCCCCCTCTCCCCCTCTTCCTCCCCCTCTCCCCCTCTTCCTCCCCCTCCCCCTCTTCCTCCCCCTCCCCCTCTTCCTCCCCCTCCCCCTCTTCCTCCCCCTCCCCCTCTTCCTCCCCCTCCCCCTCTTCCTCCCCCTCCCCCTCTTCCTCCCCCTCTCCCCCTCTTCCTCCCTCTCTCCCCCTCTTCCTCCCCCTCTCCCCCTCTTCCTCCCCCTCTCCTCCCCTTCCTCCCTCCCCTCCCTCCTCTTCCTCCCCCTCTCCTCCCCCTCTCCTCCTCTTCCTCCTCTTCCTCCCCCTCTCCTCCTCTCCCTCCTCTTCCTCCCCCTCTCCTCCCCCCCCTCCCCTTCCTCCTCCTCCCGCTGCTGTCCCTGTGCCCGCAGAAGCGCCGCTCGAACCGTCAGGTGAAGAGGAAGAAGTACACGGAGGACCTGGACCTGAAGCTGACGGACGAGGAGGAGGAGGAGGAGGAAGAGCTGGACGTGACGGGGCCCCCGCGGGCCGAGCCGGCCCCGGCCCCGCCCCCGCCCCACGCGGCCCCGCCCCCGCCCGAGCCCGAGACGCTGCCCTCCCTCCAGTTCTTCGTGGTCAGACCCCCCTCAGCCTCCCTCCTCCTCTTCCTCCCCTTCCTCCCCTTCCTCTGGTGGCCACCAGCAACCCATGGTGGCCACCAGCATCCCAGGGTGGCCACCAGCATCTCCTGCCCAGGGTGGCCACCAGCAGCCCAGGGTGGCCACCAGCATCCTCTTCCCAGGGTGGCCACCAGCATCCTCTTCCCATGGTGGCCACCAGCATCCCAAGGTGGCCACCAGTATCTCCATCCCCTTCCCAGGGTGGCCACCAGCATCCCCACCCCATTCCCAGGGTGGCCACCAGCATCCCACAGTGGCCACCCTCCTCTTCCTCCTCTTCCCATGGTGGCCACCAGCATCCCCTCCCCATGGTGGCCACCCTCCTCTTCCTCCCCTTCCCAGGGTGGCCACCAGCATCTCCTGCCCAGGGTGGCCACCAGCAGCCCAGGGTGGCCACCAGCATCCCCATCCCGTGGTGGCCACCAGCATCCCAAGGTGGCCACCAGCATCCCCATCCCATTCCCAGGGTGGCCACCAGCAGCCCAGGGTGGCCACCAGTATCTCCACCCCCTTCCCAGGGTGGCCACCCTCCTCTTCCTCCTCTTCCTCCCCTGCCCATGGTGGCCACCAGCATCCTCATCCCATTCCCATGGTGGCCACCAGCATCCCATGGTGGCCACCAACCTCTGCATCCCCTTCCCAGGGTGGCCACCCTCCTCTTCCTCCTCTTCCTCCCCTTCCCAGGGTGGCCACCAGCAGCCCGGGGTGGCCACCAGCAGCCCAGGGTGGCCACCAGCAGCCCAGGGTGGCCACCAGCATTCCCTGCCCATGGTGGCCACCTTTCTCTTCCCATGGTGGCCACCAGCATCCCCTGCCCAGGGTGGCCACCAGCAGCCCATGGTGGCCACCAGCATCCCCATCCCATGGTGGCCACCAGCATCCCATGGTGGCCACCAGCATCCCCATCCCATGGTGGCCACCAGCATCCCATGGTGGCCACCAGCATCCCCATCCCATGGTGGCCACCAGCATCCCATGGTGGCCACCAGCATCCCCATCCCATGGTGGCCACCAGCAGCCAATGGTGGCCACCAGCATCCCCTTCCCCATGGTGGCCACCGGCAGCCCATGGTGGCCACCAGTATCTCCACCCCATTCCCATGGTGGCCACCCTCCTCTTCCTCCCCTGCCCATGGTGGCCACCAGCAGCCTGGGGTGGCCACTAGCAGCCCAGGGTGGCCACCAGCATCTCCTGCCCAGGGTGGCCACCAGCAGCCCAGGGTGGCCACCAGCAGCCCATGGTGGCCACCAACTTCTGCATGCCCTTCCCATGGTGGCCACCCTCCTCTTTCTCTTCTTCCCATGGTGGCCACCAGTATCTCCAGCCCCTTCCCATGGTGGCCACCAGCAGCCCCATTCCCATGGTTGCCACCCCCTTCCCGTGGTGGCCACCTGCATCCCCTTCCCATGGTTGCCACCCCCTTCCTGTGGTGGCCACCAGCATCCCCATCTCCTGGTGGCCACCAGCATCCCATGGTGGCCACCAGTATTTCCAGCCCCTTCCCATGGTGGCCACCAGCATCCCAGGGTGGCCACCAGCATCCCCATCCCATGGTGGCCACCAGCATCCCGTGGTGGCCACCAGCAGCCCAGGGTGGCCACCCTCCTCTTCCTCCCCCTTCCCCTGGTGGCCACCCCCCTCTTCATCCCCATCCCATGGTGGCCACCAGTATCTCCACCCCATTCCCATGGTGGCCACCAGCAGCCCGGGGTGGCCACCAGCATCCCCATCCCCTTCCCATGGTGGCCACCAGCATCCCATGGTGGCCACCCTCCTCTTCCTCTCCTTCCCATGGTAGCCACCCTCCTCTTCCTCCCCTTCCCCTGGTGGCCACCCTCCTCTTCCTCCC